>NC_064923.1:666855604-666870604 GCF_023897955.1 Schistocerca gregaria
TTTAAGAACTGATACTCACTGACAAAATTAAAATGTGAGTACACGTTTCAGAAAAAGTATTCGGCTATTAAGACAGTCATCATTATTTCTTTAATAACTAGGCAATTCTCTAAAAATTTAATGGCTTTTGTCACATCTGGTAAAAAACTGACAGCTGGATATTTCTGTGTTGCAAAATTAGATCATTAGATTTCACAAAGCCGACTCACTCATCAAATTCTTTACATTCTGATCCCGGTGACGGAATAATAAATTTATACCACCGAGAGTAACCAGACATAAAAGAAATTGTAAACGGCAATGGTTCAACCACGTTGTGGAGAAATTCTAAAGGCGTAAAAATTATAAGCAGTAGTCCTGACTGTATTAATGAAAATAAACATTTTTATTAAAAACGACATAATTATTTTCGCGCAAAGTAGAATGCGATGTGTATGTCTATCCGGTCGCCTTAAAACATACGCTGCCGTCATTTTAGTTTGACTACCAGTTTTGTTTTGGAGTGAAAGATATTAATGTATTGTTATTTTAATTAGTACCAAAATAAGAAGTAACAATATGAAACAAATTTTTTCCCGCCCTTTCGATTACCAGTTTGGGGAGGGGTGGGACATTCAGAGTTACTCTCAATACCTCCGGGATTTCAGAAGACAATTGGCAAAAACTACAAGACGTACAGGACACAGACCACATCAGCGGGTAGAGCATTTGTCCAGCTTGCAGATGCTCAGCATGGGCACCGTTTATGACATGCCAAATGTCAAAACTTACGTTCAGTTCTTTGGCACCAACTGCCGGGGAAGGCGCGACAACAGTCCGCTTTGCAGATATGCCCATTGGGATGCAAATCTACACCCGCGAACTAATTTCATTTGACGATACGGAGCGGAGTGGGGTAGAGGGTTAACAAGGATACCTCGGGACAGCAAAATCCACAGCAGTCAGCTGCAGTTATACCAGAGGGGCATCGATAGGTAGCAGTAACATGCAGCAAATTCACAGAGGTTCTCCTATAACCTACCATGGGGCACAGGCACCTCAGTCATAATCAAAGAGTTAAGTCCATTCAGAAGTGTTTCCTCTGTCGAATTTTTTGAGCATCAGAAAAAAATGGTTCAAATGGCTCTGGGCACTATGGGACTTGAAAGCTGTGGTCATCAGTCCCCTAGAACTTAGAACTACTTAAACCTAACTAACCTAAGGACATCACACACATCCATGCCCGAGGCAGGATTCGAACCTGCGACCGTAGCGGTCGCGCGGTTCCAGACTGTAGCGCCTAGAGCCGCACGGCCACACCGGCCGGCTTGAGCATCAGATTTTCGCTCGAAGTACAGATACTTTTAGCGCACTGTGGAAGACCCTCTCCCTGCTCACCTACCCTTAGCTCTCTCCTTATGTCCCTCCTTCCCTTCTCCCCCCCCTCCCGCCTCTTCACCTGACTCCACTCCCCTATCTCTCCTGACGTCTTTCCCTCCCTCATCCTCTGGCTGTTCCCTCCCTCCCTCCTCCTTTGTACCTCCATACCCATACCCTGTGTCCTGTTCTCCACCTTGGTTCTTTCCCCTGCCTCCATCTCACACATCATGGTCCCTTCTCCCTTGGCCTTCTCCCTCTTCACCCATCTTCCCCCTCCTCATCCCCCCTCTGCCTCCTCATTCAACCGCTCCCTCCTCACTTGACCTTTTCTTCTGTCCCTCTCTCACTCCTATTATATCTCCTTCACTCCCTCTACCCCCTTCCTCCATCCCTCCCCTCTCTCTTCTTCATTTTGTTAAATATGGTTGTTCCACCAACAATAATAATTAATTTTTAATTTATTTCGATTTCAATTTAGAGCATCTTCAGGCAGACATCTCAAATAGAAATACGCACGCAGATGTAAATACAGTCGCTGGATATTTGAATGTGAGACGTCAGCCTGCAGATCAGTGCTAACTTTCGAAATTACAGTGATAACTTGAAAAAACATTGACAGCTATGAACACTGTACTTAATAATTACATGAAGACTATGGATCCATCCCACATGTAACTGTGAAGTCTAGCTTGCCAATGGGCATGGGCTCACAAACAGTAAGAATAGAGAGGAAGCTAGGTTTGTAAGTGACCTCTGTTATTAATTTTTGCAGTTTAGTGTCCTTTCCGCCAGTAAACGTCTGCATCTTCCTGAACTCGTGTTCAGTCACTGGCACTGGATACTCCAAGATATAGTATGGTATGACTAGATGCATTGATGGAGACATTGAATATTATTATTTTACTTGCATTATATGGAAGTCTCTGCATCATATGTTGATAATTTCCAAGTATACCTGCATTATCGCAAATTTTCTGATGCTGCATCCCCGTTCATGCGGTTGACCTTCTCTTGTAGTCATGCATCCGGATTTTTAAGACACGAATAAATGACGGACATTAGCTGCTAGTGCGCATTAATTTAAACTAATGGGAAAAGTTGAATATTTGTGCCGCATTAGGATTCAATCCAGGGTCTCCTTATTCTTAGGGAGATGACCTACCCTCTGTGCCTTCCATACACAGTAGTCATTTCAACTGCATGGACTGCCACAGCACGCCTCGTCATACCAAAATTCTGAACTTTTACCCATTATCCTAATTCGGAGACGTCCCTATGTGACAGACAAAAATGGTTCAAATGGCTCTGAGCACTATGGGACTTAACATGTGAGGTCATCAGTCTCCTAGAACTTAGAACTACTTAAACCTAACTAACCTAAGGACACCACACACATCCATGCCCGAGGCAGGATTCGAACCTGCGACCGTAGCGGTCTAGCGGTTCCAGACTGTAGCGCCTAGAAACACTCGGCCACTCCGGTCGGCGAAAGAACAGACAACTATATACACTACTGGCCATTAAAATTGCTACACCAAGAAGAAATGCAGATGATAAACGGGTATTGATTGGACAAATATATTATACTAGAGCTGACATGTGATTAAATTTTCACGCAATTTGGGTGCGTAGAACCAGAGAAATCAGTACCAACAACCACCTCTGACCGTAATAACGGCCTTGATACGCCTGGGTATTCAGTCATACAGAGCTTGGATGGCGTGTACAGGTACAGCTGCCCTTGCAGTTTCAACACTATACCACAGTTCATCAAGAGAAATGACTGGCGTACTGTGACGAGCCAGTTGCTCGACCACCATTGACCAGACGTTTTCAATTGGTGAGAGATCTGGAGAATATGTTGGCCAGGTCAGCAGTCGAACATTTTCTGTATCCAGAAAGGTCCGCACAGGACCTGCAACATGCGGTCGTACATTATCCTGCTGAAATGTAGGGTTTCGCATGGATCGAATGAAGGATAGAGCCACGGGTCATAACACAACCGAAATGTAACGTCCACTGTTCAAAGTGCCATCAATGCGAACAAGAGGTGATCGAGACGTGTAACCAGTGGCACTCCATACCATCACGCCGGGTGATACGCCAGTATGGCGATGACGAATATACGCCTCCAATATGCGTTCACCGCGATGTCGCCAAACACGGTTGCGACCATCATGATGATGTAAACAGAACCTCGATTCATCCGAAAAAATGACGTTTTGCCATCCGCGCACCCAGGTTCATTGTTGAGTACACCATCGCAGGCGCTCCTGTCTGTGATGCAGCGTCAAGGGTAACCGCAGCCATGGTCTCCGAGCTGATAATCCATGCTGCTGCAAACGTCGTCGAACTGTTCGTGAAGATGATTGTCGTCTTGCAAACGTCCCCATCTGCTGACTCAGGAATCGAGACGTGGCTGCACGATCCGTTACAGCCATGCGGATAAGATGCCTGTCATCTCGACTGCTAGTGATACGAGGCCGTTGGGATCCAGCACGGCTCTCCGTATTACCCTCCTGAACCCATCGATTCCATATACTGATAACAGTCATTGGATCTCTACCGACGCGAGCAATACGATAAACCGCAATCGCGAGAGGCTACATCCGACCTTTATCAAAGTCGGAAACGTGATGGTACGCATTTCTCCTCCTTACACGAGACATCACAACAACGCTTCACCAGGCAACGCTGGTCAACTGCTGTTTGTGTATGAGAAATCGGTTGGAAACTTTCCTCATGTCGGCACATTGTAGGTGTCGCCACCGGCGCCAACCTTGTGTGAATGCTCTGAAAAGCTAATCATTTGTATATCACAGCATCTTCTTCCTGTAGGTTAAATTTCACGTCTGTAGCAATATTAATGGCCAGTAGTGTTTATATAAGTCTGGTTTTGTAGCGATGTCTCTGTCAGACATTTCTAGTGCCTCTTTTTGGGGTGGAACTCCAGTTACCTGCCGACAGTTTCGCAAAATCAATCGGCGCTCACCTCCTGACCGCCGGCTAGCGGACGGCCGATGAATAATGCGTGAGGGGTCCGGTGTCCCTGCCTGCGCCCTCGCCGCCCCCGCGGCCGCAGGTATTTCTGGCGCCGGTGTGGGCGGCAGGGACTGCAGCCTGCAGCCTGCCGCCGGAGACGCCGGCCTCTGCTGCCGGCACAGCCCGCTAACTCGGCCCGCTAACCGACGGTGCCGGCGTCAGCGCCTCCCAGCTAACCACGGCGGCAAACACGGCAGGCCCGCGGCCAACCACGCGACACTCTGTCGAAATCGCCGTCGCCGCCTGCATAACAAATGTTTGACTGTCCACCTCACCCTTAATTAAAACGACGCACTGCTTCGGGGAAGACTGGCACGTCTGTTCAGTGGAATGGACACTCTCCTTAGCACAGCGGATGGGCTCAGCGCAGACCGAGCACAATGTTAAGAAGACAAATGTTGATGGTGTTAGGACAGCATCCAGCCACAAATCTACTTTCAGTTCCTTTATTCAAAGGGTACCCTTACCGGTTTCGAATCGTTGTGATTCATCTTCAGACGCATTACACGCTTTCCTTATGACATATGGTGTGTGTGTGTTTTTTTTTTACAGATTAAGTGTCCTAAAATATAAATAATACATAATTATAAGCATGCCATACACAGGTGATTGCGTTACAGATTTTCGTTGCATGTGACTTACGTGAAATGTTGGTTTGGAGTGTTCGTTTTCATAACATTCGTCCAACAGATGTGAATACATTCCCACTGCATTCTTATTGTTGCACACGTAAATTTCTCTCACTGAACATTTTAGATTTGTCAGCGAGAAGATTTCTACCACGCACCACATGTTATGATACATACAAAGAGCTTACAAACATATGAGTATCAAAGATGCTATGGTATATCGTAACATTTCAAGATGTCCTATGTTTGTAAATATTCACTTACTCAACTGAAATGCCTTTTACACTAGTACAGAGACGTTGATTTTTTGAGTTGATGCTGTTACATTAATTATAAAGTTGTTGTTTTTTATTCCTGTATAGATAAAATAGTACATAATTTAATTACATTTAGCATCATGAGAATTATGGTAACATATAAATTTGCTACTTGATCTGCAGGTAGGCCTACTAATGTTATTTGCTTTGGATGTTGGAAAATAATTTTTGAAAATATTTCAGGAAAGGGGTGTTAGCTAACTCTGTTTGTTCATTAAGGATATAGTGTGGGGTGCTATTGTTGTGCGTGTGTGTGTGTGTGTTGTGTGTTGTGTGTTGTGTGTGTGTGTGTGTGTGTGTGTGTGTGTGTGTGTGTGTGTGTGTGTGTGTGTGTGTGTGTTTCTATTTCTTATAATATATTCATAGTGGCTCCTTTTCCTGCTAGACGTAAAATTTTTAAGTTGTTCTCATTGTTTCGCACTGAATGGTTTTCTTCAGCAATATGGGCTGCAAATGCAGATTTCTTCAAGTTACCAAGCCTTAAAGCATCAATGTGTTCTTTGTACCTATTTCAAAACTTCTGCCTGTCTGTCCAATGTAGAATTTTGAGCATGTATCGCATATGAGATTGTATATAGCAAACTCAACACTGTCCACAAATTCTATGCTGAATGTGTCTTGACTTAATAAATGCGCAACTGAACTTACAAAGAAATTCGTGGTCCGAAACTGTATTTTCACTTCATGTCTCGACAAACATTTTTGCAGGTTTCCCGAAAGCAGCGTACAGCATACAGCAGCAAAGCAACATTAAAAAAATGCGTCAGAAAATTCCATAGCACAAAATGCAGTGTGCTGGCGTACTTAATAAACAGAATGAAAGGATAGGAATTTTAACTGGTAAGAAATAACTTCCGACAAAATTCAAAAGAAACTCTGTAATCAAAAGTAATGCTTTAAAAATAAACTAAATGTTCACAATAGTATTTACACAACATAATCTTAAGGAATAAATTTAATCAAGGGTTCATCATACTATTAGGGCAAGACACGTAAGAATCCCACTATCTGGACTTCGTTACTACTATATCAAAGACACTAAACAGTTATGTGCTTGCGTGGTTACCTCAATCTCTCAACATTCCAGAAAAATTCGCAAATAATCTCCTTAGCTTCTCTCTCCACAATCGCATCAAAAATATTCATACTCCAATTTCATCTACTTCGTATCACTCTTACAAAGAAAATTTCCTGATCATTCTTCATAAAACGTCTGCTACTCAACACTGTACAACTTAGAATGCGTGTAACTTCGCCAGCACTCTGAGGCAAAGGCTATGTAACAACACAGACATATTGTAGCAATAGGCAAAGATTACTCAGCTATGAAGTATTTGCTCGGTGTGATCTACGCATATTGATGTTTACGTAAGAAACAGAATTTACAGAGTGACCAAGATAATGTGCATACCTCATAACTTCTGTATTTGAAATGGCTGAGACCCACAAGCGAAAAATAAATTTTCTATAAGCAGGCAAATTACGCAGCACGGAGTGGCATGGTTTCGCATGTGTCGTCCACCAGCGGCATTTGCCATGAGTACTGGGACGGATATTACACGCAGGTCACAAAGGCCCCGTGGTGGAAAACTTTAGCAAGAAGAGTCTTCTATCCCAGTACCTGAATGTCCTTCAGGTATCTCTGCGTCCTTAATGCCGTCTCAAATTACTATTATTATCTAAAAAGGCGCACCAGAGAGTAAGGAATCTTAAGCTACGATCCCTCCTGAGGGAACATCGTTGTGGTGCTCGGTACTAAAGCAAGAGGCGACCAAACAACAGATCACACTAGGAAAAAGTGCACATTAGATCAAAGCATATACTGAGGTGACAAAAGTCATGGTATAGCGACATGCACATATATAGAAGGCGGTAATATTACCTAGACTACGTACACTACTGGCAATTAAAATTGCTACACCAAGAGGAAATGCAGATGAGAAACGGGTATTCATTGGACAAATATATTATACTAGAACTGAGATGTGATTACATTTTCACGCAATTTGGGTGCATAGATCCTGAGAAATCAGTACCCAGAACAACCAACTCTGGCCGTAATAACGGCTTTCATACACCTGGGCATTGAGTCAGAGTTTGGATGGCGTGTACAGGTACAGCTGCCCATGCTGCTTCAACACGATACCACAGTTCACCAAGAGTAGTGAATGGCGTATTGTGACGAGCCAGTTGCTCGGCCACCATTGACCAGACGTTTTCAATTGGTGAGAGGTCTGGAGAATGTGCTGGCTAGGGCAGCAGTCGAACATTTTCTGTATCCAGAAAGGCCCGTACAGGACCTGCAACATGCGGTCGTGAATTATCCTGCTGAAATGTAGGGTTTCGCAGAGTTCGAATGAAGGGTAGAGCAACAGCGGAAGCGTTTGCGTAGAGTTTTCATTGCTAACAGACAACGAACACTGCGTGAAATAACAACAGAAATCAGTGTGGGACGTACGACGAACATATCCGTTCGGAATGTGCGGCAAAATTTAGCGTAAACGGACTATGGCAACACACTAGCGACGCGAATGCCTTTGCTAACAGCACGACATCGCGCGCAGCGCCTCTCTGGAGCTCGACTGGAAAACCGTGACCTGGTCAGATGAGTCCAGATTTCAGTTGGTAAGAGCTGTTGGTAGGGTTCGAGTAAGACGCAGTCCCCATGAAGCCATGGACCCAAGTTGTCAAGGACTGTGAAAGCTGATGGTCGCTCCATAATGCTGTGTTTACATGGAATGAACTGGATCCTCTAGTCCAACTGAACCGATCATTTACAGGAAATGGTTGTGTTCGGTCACTTGGAGACATTTGCAGCCATTCATGCAATTTATGTTCCCAAAGAACAACACCACGCCACCAGGCCACAATTAATCGTGACTGGGTTGGAGAATATTCTGGACAATTGGAGCGAATAATTTGGCCACCAAGACCACCCGACGTAAATCCCACCAACCATTTATTGGACATAATCGAGAGTTCAGTTCGCACGCACAGTCCTGCACCGGCAACACTTCTGCAATTATAGACGGCCGTAGAGGCAGCGTGGCTCAGTATTTCTGCAGGGGCTTCCAACGACTGACTGAGTCCATGAGACGTCGAGTTGCTGCATTACACCAGGCAAAATGAAGTCCGACATAATATTAGGACATGTGCTATTTCTTTTTTTTGTCACCTCATTGTATTAGATAGTACCCCTGACAGCGACGACGACGACGACGATGACGATGATATTTGATTTGTGGGGCTCTCAACTGCTTGGTTATCAGCGCCCGTACAAATTTCCAATCTTGTCAAAGTCTAGTCACTCCACTTTTCCCGAATCTACATCTACATCTACATCCATACTCCGCAAGCCACCTTACGGTGTGTGGCGGAGGGTACCCTGAGTACCTCTATCGGTTCTCCTTTCTATTCGAGTCTCGTATTGTACGTGGATAGAAGGATTGTCGTTATGCTTCTGTGTGGGCTCTAATCTCTCTGATTTTATCCTCATGGTCTCTTCGCGAGATATACGTAGGAGGGGGTAATATACTGCTTGACTCTTCGGTGAAGGTATGTTCTCGAAACTTTAACAAAAGCCCGTACCGAGCTACTGAGCGTCTAACCTGCAGAGTCTTCCACTGGAGTTTATCTACCATCTCCGTAACGCTTTCGCGATTACTAAATGATCCTGTAACGAAGCGCGCTGCTCTCCGTTGGATCTTCTCTATCTCTTCTATCAACCCTATCTGGTACGGTTCCCACACTGCTGAGCAGTATTCAAGCAGCGGGCGAACAAGCGTACTGTAACCTACTTCCTTTGTTTTCGGATTGCATTTGCTTAGGATTCTTCCAATGAATCTCAGTCTGGCATCTGCTTTACCGACGATCAATTTTATATGATCATTCCATTTTAAATCACTCCTAATGCGTACTCCGAATGATGACGAAATGATGAAGACAACACAAACATTCAGTCCTTGGGCGGAGAAAACTACCGAAGTACCAGTGATGGCGTAGACTTCCTCGCCGTAGTAATTCGTGGTGTGTTCGCAGGTTTTATAACTAGATCCTCAGATTCTGACATGATATTTCGGCGCTCCAAATGGCCACCATTTTCAGACGCAAAGCTGGACTGCTGACAATCCAGAGGCATTGCCTGAATATAGGCAATCGAAAGACCACAATTTGAGCGGAAGAAGCAGTCAATGCTGCCCTGTATTAGTGTGTAGATGCTGCGACAGCGATGGTCATCTCTGGGAGGAGCGATACACAGCGGTAATGAGAACTGTTGCTGCCATCCACGTGATAACAACTGTGAGGGATTGCGTTTTAAAACTAGCTTCTGCATCACGCTTAAGGAAAATTCTGCACATTGTCTCTGTAAAAGACGTTATTTGAAAATCTGACCTCTGTTGTAGGGAATGTGTAATATAGTGCTGTTTTGTAAATTGAAGGAACCCCATAATAATTGCTGAATCAACGATATTGCCGCTGCAGAAACTGTTGTGCGGTTTCCTCAATGTACAAAATGGACTTGTGCCGTTGGCGGCTGCAAGTGGTTCAAATGGCTCTGAGCACTATGGGACTCAACATCTTAGGTCATAAGTCCCCTAGAACTTAGAACTACTTAAACCTAACTAACCTAAGGACATCACACACACCCATGCCCGAAGCAGGATTCGAATCTGCGACCGTAGCACGTTGGCGGCTGCCCCACAAGAAGAACACAGTCCTGTATTGTGATTTCCTATTTACTCCAACCTGTTTTGGTCTTTGGCCATCACCCAGGGATGAAAAAAACGATAAAGCTTTCACATATTATACGTCGTACAACATGAGATTAACATCCTTTTTACAGCCACAATTATTGTCCACAACATAATAACAAAGCTTCACAATGAGATGATGTGGCCTACTCAGTGGCAAAAGAGATGTCATTTGCCAGTGACTGAAGGACATACTATTTAGTCCGATTTAAAAGTGTGTTATATTAAAAATTCATTTTTATTTAAATAATTATTTTATCCTGTTTACTCTTGGGTTTGTTATTTTTCAATGGATTTTAACATTTTCATGAGAGCATAGTATTTTTGCAAATTGCTGTGACCAGAATCTGACAAGGATCAAGAACGACTCAAAGAACCAACGAAAACTGGCCAACTGGCCAGAGCTCGTCAACAGCAGTTAGCTGTGAACAGGGGAACAACAATAAAAGGAAAACAGACAACGGAAACGACACGGCGGAATACAATGAGTAAAGCTAGAGTGACAAGGCATAGCTTAATCTGAGACAAAACCAACGGTGTGTAACGAGAACAATACGAGACGGCAGTGTATCACTACTTAATGCAGATCCCTTTTGCAGCTACCTGTGTGATGCACCTGCGAGTACTGGTTTTCCGGCAACGGGCGCGTGGCGTCACGAGGCCAACGCAGCAGAGGCGACACTAGCGCTCACACGTGTAGCAGGCGGCAGAGGTGGAGTTCCACGCATGACGCCTGTAGCGCATTCCGATACTACCCGCCCAACACGCCGGTCCTGCAGGGCTGCTGAAGGTGTCAGGCGTTACCAACACTTTTCAATCCTACCCCATAACTCCCATCAGAGCTACGTGTATAATTCAGGCAAAAGTGAGATAATATTTCATTGTCATCCACTTTTGATCCATGTGTAAAATTTCAGGTCTCTACCTCATTGGGAAGTTACCTTAAGATCAATTGCAAAATGAGTACAGTCAAGAAAGC
Source organism: Schistocerca gregaria (assembly GCF_023897955.1). Taxonomy (NCBI): domain Eukaryota; kingdom Metazoa; phylum Arthropoda; class Insecta; order Orthoptera; family Acrididae; genus Schistocerca; species Schistocerca gregaria. Next base: position 666,866,682 of record NC_064923.1, read on the forward strand.
TATATAATAAAATAATGTTAAAACCATAGCTTCCTGAGATCTCAGTCAAACAGGGACGTTATAACAATCAGCCACACTCTAGGATTTACAGTGTGGAAGTTAAGATCAGGTACAGGTGAAGGCTTCAGTCCTGAGAGGAGGGCGGAATTTGTTACTGTCTAACATTTCCCCTTCCCAATATAGCTTCCCATTTCTAGCTATCACCTTGCAACAAAAAAATTTTCAAATGTGTATGAAATCTTATGGGACTTAACTGCTAAGGTCGTCAGTCCCTAAACTTACACACTACTTAACCTAAATTACCCTAAGGACAAACACAGACACCCATGCCCGAGGGAGGACTCGAACCTCTACAGGGACCAGCCACACAGTCCATGACTGCAGCGCCTTAGACCGCTCGGCTAAACCCGCACGGCGGCGTCGCAGTTGTAAAAGATGTGGTGGAATGTCCTCCGAAAGTTAGCTCAGAAATTTGCAAATTTATATACATAAAAACATAATGTCCTCCGAAAGTTAGCTCAGAAATTTGCAAATTTATATACATAAAAACATAAAGTCGTTTAATAAAATGTTCCTTAGGAGGGGTCAAGTCCCCCCCCCCTTCAACCCCCCCATCCCTCCTGCTTGGATGAGCATCTAGTGACGTGGCCCTGCTATTGTTGGAAGCAGCTGTCAGATGCAGATTCCTCCTGCAGTGGTTGGGAGTTCCGGCGTCACATTCCTGCGGTCTGGGCCCCGGCAGAAGCAGAACAGGTAGAGGAAGCGACTAGCGCCGAGCGCCGGCGGTTACGTCCGTGTCTGTCTGTGTCTGGCGGTGGGCGGACCGCGGCAGGTCACTGCGCTGCCGCTGTGCCCTCAGGGCACTGCACTCCACGCTGGGGCAGACGGCTCGTTCCCAGCCAGCAGACTGCTCTGGCCTAGCACCGAGCTCCCTCTGGGCCACACAGACCGGAAACGTTGGCAGGACTTCAGTAGGAACTAGTTACGACCGACAGTTGGCTGAAAATCGATGAAGGGCCATGTCAGCAAACTAAACCGATTAACGAAAAAATGGTGCCCTCAAATGTGTCTAATAAACAAGCAATTTACGTTAAGCCAAGTACTCACAAGTCTACGAACGGCACTGAGTAGAATACTGTACAACACTTGATCACAAGTATCCGGACACATATTAGTGGACATTAATATGGATTGTGTCCACCCTTGTCTTTGTTATAGCTTAATCTCTGCTCGGAACACTATCAATGAGATGTCAGACTGTCTGTGGAGGAATGGCAGCCCTTTCTTCCTCAAGAGCCAAAACCAAAGAAATGGCTTCTCACGCGAAGTCGATGCTCTAAGTCAGGCTCGTCAAAACTGCGCCCGCGGCCAGCGCCCCGGGCGAATTCGTACGTTGCCGCAGTGGCCGAGCCGTGGCGCTTAGTTGGCCGTCTGACCGCCCGCCGTGCCTCGCCATGCCGCTGTACGCGCGCTTCGTACGAACAACAGACCGCCGCGCCAGCAGTGGTCAAAAGCGACACAAAGCCTTCAGTCAAAGAGACGTAAGGTTACAGTGGATCGAGATGGATAATCAACAGCAGCAGACAAAAAGAAAGAGGAGCGGTGCGTCCGCACTATTTAAACCAGACTGTGAAATCAATTTCCTTTGTGCTGCTCTCAAATATCATGCCATATGTTTAGTATGTCATTGGAACCTCTTGTATTTAAAAAAAGTACTCGATTGAACGGCACTTTTATACCTGTCACAAAGGTCAGTTCGAAAATTTGTACCAAATCTACACTAAATCGTTTCCTCGAAAAAGAAAAAGTCTAAAATGTTGTCTTCTTTAAGAATGTTGACTTTAATAATTAAAGAGATTTGTAACCTTAATTCTGTTTTTAATAAGTTTTCAATCTTGGTCAGCACGCGAGTGTTACGGAAATGCTTCAGGAACTCGGGTGGGAGTCTCTAGAGGAAAGGAGGCGTTCTTTTCGTGAAGCGCTACTGAGGAAATTTAGAGAACCAGGATTTGAGGCTGAATGCAGTACAATTTTACTGCCGCCAACTTACATTTAGCCGAAAGACCATAAAGATAAGAGAGATTAGGGCTCGTACAGCGGCATATAGGCATTCATTTTTCCCTCGTTCTGTTTGGGAGTGGAACAGGGAGAGAAGATGCTAGTTGTGGTACGAGGTACCCTCCGCCACGCACCGTATGGTGGATTGCGGAGTATGTATGTAGATGTAGATGCAGATGTAGTTAAAATCATTTCGTACAAAACAGAAAACTAAGGATCCGATTTATAAACTCTGAAAAGGGATAGGCCCGCATCTCGTGGTCGTGCGGTAGCGTTCTCGCTTCCCGCGCCAGGGTTCCCGGGTTCGATTCCCGGCGGTGTCAGGGATTTTCTATGCCTCGTGATGGCTGGGTGTTGTGTGATGTCCTTAGGTTAGTTAGGTTTAAGTAGTTCTAAGTTCTAGGGGACTGATGACCATAGATCCATAGTGCTCAGAGCCATTTGAACCATTTGAAAAGGGATACAAAAAGCTGTAGCACGAAGTATAACAAAACATATTTACTTGTAACCACTAACAATGAGAATGAGATTGTATATCCCTTACATAAAATTATTTCTAAAATAGAATATTTATGACTCTAGTTCATTTAAGAAACTGATACATTTTTCAGAAGACGCCTACTGTACATATGACGAGTGTGCATGTGCAGTACTAATAGAACCAACCTGTGAGTCAGAAAACTACTAAGTTGTTCTTCCATTCTTGTTTTGGATATTGTTTCCTAAAACTTTGCGTAGTAATTCTGCCACACGAGCACTAGTTGTTACGCAAACAGTAAATGGTTTGCTTGTTTCCCCGCTCATCGACCTGTTTTACAGAGCTGCGCTGCCTCTGTTATTTTGTTTTCGTTGGCTCTGACCACGAGACAGTCCAGCGCAGACCAGTGCTGTGCTGTCTTACTCGCTCCGCAGCTATCTCTGTCATCCTCTCGCTCCTAGGCCGACACTAGCGACACACGGTCGCGGACGGGGCGCTGAACTACACTGCCTTGCGCCCGCAGGGAGCGGCCGCGCCTGCCGGGCGCAATTCTTGAATGAGCCTGCTCTAAGTCATCCGAAAGGTGGTCCACTGCATTCAGATCAGCGCTCTGAGCAGTGCAGCCCACATCAGAAATCTTATTTTCCACTAATCATGCTGCTTACTGACAGGGTGCGTTGTCACGCTTGTACAAACAGTCTTCTTCTCCAAACTACTGGTTGGTTGTGGTTGGTTGGTTGGTTGATTTGGGTGAGGGGACCAAACTGCGAGGTCATCGGTCCCATAGGGTTAGGGAAGGGTAGGGAAGGAAGCCGGCCGTGCCGTTTCAAAGGAACCATCCCGGAATTTGCCTGAAGCGATTTAGGAAAATCACGGATTTGAACCACCGTCCTCTTCAATGCCAGTGTTCTAACCACTGTGCCACAGCTCTTGGTCCCGAACTATTCCTCTGGTGTAAGCAGTAAAAACGTCTGCACGTCCTTAAGCATTTAGCGATTTTTAAAGCACAATAAGAGGACCACGCCCTAACAAAAAAATACACTCCCATACCGTAACAGCATGTCCTCGATACGTCATTTTTGCCACTACACTTGTTAGCAGGTAACGTTCTCCAAGCACTCGCTAAACCCAAAGCCTTCCATCCGATTGCTGTAAGATATAGGGTGATTGATCACAGCAAATCACTGATTGTCTATCCTCAGCGTGATTCAACACTCCAGATCACTCGTTTCCACTCATCCCTTGTCCACTGGCGTCGCCCTTGGCATCACCTCAGGCACCGCTTAGCACTGATTCCACTGTGTGGCTTATGAGGAGCTGCTCAGCCATCGTACCCCGTTCTTTTTAACTTCCTAATCATAGACATTGTGCGAGCTTGACTGCTGGG